>NC_134835.1:57946709-57993676 GCF_004210375.1 Tachypleus tridentatus | reverse complement strand
ATTTTCTCGCTTGTTAACTAGTTTTGCACGGCTTGTTATTTAATCTGCGAGGTCTGTTCCAGTTAGCACGCAATTGCAAAACTTCATTTAATTCTCGTTCTATAAAGTGCGTTTACGCAAACATATTCATTTACATTATCATAGATGTGGTGTTACATGACTCATTAAGTGTCTTTTATTCATTGTATCACTATAACGGTAGGTTGGTTACAAAGCATGTAACACTTGATACCTTCAGTTATGTGCTTTGTTAAGATAAAATGTGTCTTTTCTCACAAGTGAGTTTTCTTTTATCACATGTGTTCCATTGTTTAAGATGTTTTATTAATGCTTTGGTGTATTTTGATTTAATACTTACCGCTAACTATTACTTTTTTATATTCCTAACACATTTTATATCTTTTGTTGTAATTTTTAGCAAGGTATCTTGCAATGTTTTCTTTCCATATGCTAATTATTTAACTGGTGTTTTATTTGATGTATTTTTTTTGTTTATACCCCCTCTTTGAGGTGTGATGAATAAAGAGAGAAAAAAATTCGGATTTATAACACTAGAATCAGGGGTTCGATTCCCCTCGGTGAGCTGAGCATATAGCTTTGCTATAAGAAAACATACACAAACCTATTAAAATAGCCTCAAAGTTCAGAGGAAAGGCAATGTTTAATGGTTGCACAATGTAAATTGAAGCATAAGATATTGTTCACTCTTTTATATATTACAGAAGTCAAAATATTTCAAAAGAATCTCGAAAAAACAAACAGAATTTCGTAAGATATTACGTGGAAAAATATAACGTGTTATCTAAAATAGCGCCCTTTATCTGTTGTACTGATATTTAAGAAGGATTGGGATGTTTATATGTTACGAAACATAGAATAAACCTATTTTTTTTAGTTTAAGTATTTATTTTTGATTAATGAGCGTTTGTGTGAACACAAAGCTGCACAATGGGCTCTGTGTAGTCTGCCCACCACAATATCGAAACCCGCTTTTTACGGTTGTAAGTCCACAGACATACTGCTGTACCACTGGGGAATTTGTGAGAAATAGATAACAGCTTTTTTTCACATATCTTAACACCTTTCACTTTTCAATGACTCCCAAAAGTATTTCCATGTGAATTCTGAGTACTTTTGCATCAGTGTCCACGATGAACTTAAAACGTATGTGCAACTTAATTGAAAGTTTAGAGAAAGTAACTCTACATCCAAGTCGAATATAAATTGCTAAAAACAAGAAGTTGACTACTTGAATTGTAACTTAAATGAAAAGATAGATTACTTCATTATCTGAAATAGAAAATTTGTAAACAAAAAGTAGTTAAAATATAACGGTATTTCAAGGGTCTGATGTATTTAAATAGAATGGATTTCACAATTTTAAAATACTTCAAACTGTTTGAGAAGCCTAAAAAGTCAAAGATGTAACTTCCTAAAAGCTGTTAATATTTGAGTGTAAAGCTACAAATTGGACTATCTGCGCTTTGTTCAATGCAAGGAATTAAGCCCTAGATTTTAGCATCGTAAGTCGTAAACTAACTGTTGATTCCGAAAGTGAAACGCTTTATAAAGGACTAAAAATATAAATGATATATGCGTATACGTTTGTGATATTCAAATAATTAAGATACATATCAACAGAAGCACCTACATTACGTGGCCAAAAGTATATGGACACCCGACCATCACACCCATACGTGCTTGTTGAACATCTCATTCCATAACCACGGACATTAATATGGAGTTGGTCCCCTTGTTGCTATAACAGGCTCAACTCTTCTGGGAAGACTTTCACTATATTTTGTAACATGGCTGCGGTGATTCGCTCCTATTCAGCCAAGAGCATTAGTGAGTTCAGGCACTGATGTCAGGCGAGAAGGCCTGGCTCGCAGTCGGCGTTCCAATTCATCTCAAAGGTGTTCGATGAGGTTGAGGTCAGGGCTCTGTGCAGGCCACTTAAGTTCTTCCACATCAACCTCTCCAAACCATGTCATAATGGACCTTGCTTTGTGCACGGAGGCATTGTCTTGCTAAAACAAAATAGGAGCCTTCCCAAATTGTTGCCACAAAGTTGGAAGCACACAATTCTCTAGAATGGCATTTTATGCTGTAGCATTAAGATTTCCCTTCACTAGAATTAAAGAGTGTAGTACAAACCATGAAAAATAGCCCCAGATCATTATTCCTTCTCCAAAAAACTTTACAGTTGGCACTATGCATTCAGGCAGGTAGCATTCTTCTGGCATCCGCCAACCCATATTCGTCCGTCAAACTGCCAGATAGTGAAGCGTGATTCATGACTCTATAGAACATGTTTCCACTGCTCCAAAGTCCAATGGCGGTGTGCTTTACATCACTCTAGCCGACGCTTGGCATTGCACATGGTGATTTTACGTTTGTGTTCAGCTGCTCGGCCATGGAAACCCATTTCTTGAAGCTCCTGATGAAAAGTTCTTGTGCTGACGTTGCTTTTAAAGGCAGTTTGGAACTCGGTGAGTGTTGAAACTGTAGACAGACGATTTTTACGCTCTACGCGCTTCAGCACTCGGCGGTCCCATTCTATGAGCTTGTTTGGCCTACCGCTTCGTGGCTGAGCTGTTGTTGCTTCTAGACGTTTCCACTTCACAATAACAGCATTTGCAAAGAACAAAGGATTCGGTATAATTTGAGTGTATTCAACTAATTTATGTAATTGACGCGTCGACGATCGTGTAAAAATAAAGAAATGAACTTTATTCACAATTAATATAGTTAAATGAAACTATGCCAGTAGAAGAAAGATTAATGATGGGTAGTAGATAGTCAACACTATTACACTGTAGTATTAGACAGCAATAAAAGATAAAAATACTACAAGAAGATTTGGGATAGTGGGTACAGTGTATACTTTATTGAAGGTTTGAGTTAGAAACAGAACAAAAATTGTAAATGTTGAAAGTACAAGTAATCCTGTTGATTCGAAGATGGCTAACAAAAAGGAGTAAGAGGACTTTTATACCATTACCTCACATCTCTGCTACTAAAATCGGTATTTTTTAAATAAAGACGGAATACATTTCAAAAGAAAATACGATCCCCGTGAGAGTAGCCTTTCATATTCGGAACATATTGGTTCTTCAGGCACTTCACACAGCAACATGTTTAAATGACATGATAATTCCTTTTGGAACACAATCTATGTACAAGATCATACAAGGTAACTAACTAACAAATTTTCACACTAATGAATGCAACCGTCTAAATGTTGTACGCTATGCATAGAACTAAAGTATTTTTAATTGTGAAAGGCCTTAGTTGATGTTTTTGTTGTTTTGAATTAAGCACAATTCAAGGGCGCCACGGGTATCGGAACCTGGATTTTAGCGTTGTAAGTCCGCAGACATACTGCTGAGCCACTGGAGGGCGCCTTATTTGATATTCAAATAAATTACAATAATCATTAATCTTATTATTGGATATACATAGTTTAAAGACGAAGAAACTGGTATTGCTATTAGGCTGAATATTTCTCACCTGGAGATCTGCGAACATGCAGACTTCTTTGACCCTGTACAAAGAAATGTCTCGTCACTGAATAACACCTTCCTCCATTGTTCTTGCGTCCAATTCTTGTATTTCAGACCCCATTGATACCGTTTTTTCTTCAATGAGTTGGTAAGAAGTTGTTTTTTGACTGGTCTCCTTACCCTTCTAACGCAATTTCGAATGACGTAATATTCCTCAAAATTTCGTCATATATCCCAAAAATAGATCGACCGTACTGCAAAACACAGCTAATGACACCGTCTGTGTGAAAAAAATGACTATTAAAGGAAATCAACGGGTCCTGCGAGCCTATACCGGCCGCCATGTTGATAATATTGTAAAATGACCATTTGTTTCAATTAATTTGCACCAGGGTGTAGGTCTAACTTATTTCTATTTGGTTAACATGTGTTCAGGGTTACTGATGAGGAGTGAAATTATGCAAAACTAGCACAACCCAATAACAAACGTTGATCAAAGTGAAGATTGAACTGGAACTCCCTTGGATTTAAATTTCGAGAATAAAGAATTTTCGGAATAGAAATTTCATTTATTAATCGATTCTAGCTTCATCTAAATTAAATTATAGTAAAAACATTCATCCAATAGAATGATTTGATATGTAGTTTTTTAAAGATAATACAGGTAAGAAATGTTACCAGAAAATGTCTCTGTTTTATTTGTCATGGAGCTGGCAATGTCTCTAAAAAAAAAGCAATAAAAAAAAACAGAGTCAACTTTACATAGTAAAGCTTCATCCAATATCCATAAGTTTAAAAAGAATTGGTAAAATGTATCTCAATTTTACAACTAAATAAATTTTGAATATGCAACTCAATATCATAAAATATGCTTCAATACCATTGGTTCAGCATTGTTTGGTGCTACTACTGCCACCTTTAGAAGTATTTCAGAAATATTTTCATTCAGTATGAGTACATTTACCGCAGTTAATATTATTTAGTAGTTTCTCATATTGCGATAAAACATAGAGTTTAGAACAAATGATATACACTGTTATATGTGACCGTAGTGCATCGTTTATTTCTATAATATATGTGTTTGTTTATTTTTTACCTAAGACAATGTAATGTCGTAACTAAAATATGTAACGTCGTGAAAGTTTAAGTATCATCAGCTTTTCCTTTTTAGTTTGTACAAGTTTTCAAGAAATTCAGCGAAGATAGCTCTTTTTGTAGTTTAGAGCAAAAACAAAAATTCACAGAGAATAGCTTGATGACCAGTGCTACTAGCGCCATCTTTGGAGATATTACTTACATATTTTCGTTCACCATGAGTATGTGAAATACGTCAAATAAAAGTATTCGATAATATTTCATATCGTGATGGAACACAAGCTCTAGAATGAATTATAGATACAGTTCGATAGGACTTTAATAAATCGTTTATTTCCATAATGTAATATTGTTTATTCTGATTGTATTTCTATCTAAGACAATGAACTATCAGAAATAACTTAAGCCAGTTCACGTAGGGTGAAATATCTGCAGCTTTTCCCTTTATAGTTTATACAAGATTATGAGAAAACCTATAAATAAGGAATTTATCAGTATCTTTAAAAAAAGCCTCCAATAAAACATCAGAGAAGAAAGGGCCACTCTTTTTCAAAATACGAAACAATTTATAACAAAATCGTTTCTGTTGCAAAACCGATAACGAAACGTTGGTTTGTTTTAAATTTTTATTTTATTTTTTGAAAAAATAACTACAAATTAGCAAGAATTACAAAAACAAACATTCTGTCGCTCAAAAGTTTTTAACGTATAGAGCAATAAGTAGTTGTGATAGGCTTGTATGTGATTTCGCCTAACGTTTTGTTTTGTTTTGACTTTCGCGCAAAGCTACTCAAGAGCTATCTGCGCTAGCTGTCCCTACTTTAGTTGTGTAAGACTAGAGGGAAGCCAGCTAGTCATCGCCACCTACCACCAACTCTTGGGCTACTCTTTTGTTAACAAATAGTGGGCTTGATCGTTACATTATAACGCCACCACAGCTGAAAGGGCGAGCATGTTTAGTGCGAGGGGATTCAAACCCGCGACCGTCAGATGACGAGTCAAACGCATTAACCCACCTGGCCATGCTGGGAGAGGAAACGTTGGTTGAAATAATAATAATTATTATTATTATCTAGAGCAGGAATTGACAACTCAATGACCACTGGCTACATGTAGCTACTGGGTAGCACAGATGTGGCCAGCTCGACTTTAGGAATCAACTTTTTCTATAATTTATTTTTATCACAAATTTGGTAATCAGCAACTGCACTGCCTCACATCATTGCTAATTTGGCACGCTTCATCACTGCCACATACTCCTCTCATTTTGTAACGTCAGTCTGGTTTAGATGTTTGTTATCGAGTGTGCATTGTTTTACATGCGCTTGCAAACATATTTTTATTGTGCAACTTTCAAGTGTTTAAATATATTTTGTTTTTAATTCAATAACAGAGATAAGTGGATAATTCGAAAACGAAAGAATCCAGATGATGATGAACACTCAGAAAATAAAAACAATTTAATTGATTGTGGCATTACTGTCGATAACAGAATGACGCATCACTGGAAAAACGTGAAACAAGAATTTAATTAAAGTTGGTAGTTGAAATTTGCAGTGATTGAAGTAATTAATGAGCCAGTGTGTGGTTTGTGTAATAAAGTTTTTAGGAATAATAAAGTATACAATCTGAAACAACATTGTAACAATTTTCAGAACGAATTTGATGTCAAATTTCCAGTTGATAGCAAAAATCGTATGAATGAAATTAGTTGTCTAAAACACAACTTCATGAACAAAGAGAGGCCTAAAAGATTTTTATCATCGATAGATTTAGTTACGTTAGCTCGCTATAAAGTAGTTTGAATTCTAGCTCAAAGAAATTAAGCATTTTCTGATGCTGAACCAGTAAAAGAAATATTGATTGTGGTCATTGAAACTCTGTTGGAGAATTATGACTCAAAAATAAAAGATGGCATTCTTCAAAAGGTAAATAATTTGCAATTAAGTCGAAGAACCATTGTCCACATAATGCTAGAGTTAGCGAAAGACATAGAAAATCAGTTGCTTGAATAACTAAAAGACTGCATTTTTGTTCATCACTAGATGAGCCGAGAGATGTTAGTGACATTGCACAGTTGATATTTTGAGTTTGATATATAACTTCAGATCTTCAAGTAAGGGAAGAAATGTTTGGCCTTTGTGGATTACGAGTTCAAACGTGGAAGAAAATCCTTGAAAAAATTCTTTAAATGTCAAAAAAATCCAATCTGGATTTTAAAAAACTGGTTTCTGTTTCACCATGAATGGGACGATATTAGGATTTGTTCTCTTTTGAAGCAGCATTTAATTGAAAAGAATGTGAAGTCCATGCTGCCATCTTTCCATTGCATTTTACATCAGGAAAATGTATGTGCTTAGATGTTTAAAAGTGATGAATTGAAAGCATTGATAGACATTGTTGTAAAAA
Source organism: Tachypleus tridentatus (assembly GCF_004210375.1). Lineage (NCBI taxonomy): Eukaryota > Metazoa > Arthropoda > Merostomata > Xiphosura > Limulidae > Tachypleus > Tachypleus tridentatus. The sequence goes on along the minus strand of NC_134835.1, from coordinate 57,986,666 downwards.
TTATAAATTATATTAGAAGTGGAAGCTTTCTCATCCATCGACAGTTTGTTGAGTCTTTCACGAAAAGCAGTGACTGTACTTTTGATGATCTTACTGATTTTGCAAATGTAAGATGGTTAAGTAAAGGAGAAGTCTTAGAACGATTCACTTCCTTATTTCCTTAAATAAAAGAATATCTTATCGGAAAAGGTAGGATTGAAAATTTCCTAATATTGAAACTTTGTCATGGCGGTGTGATTTGCACTTCCTATGCGACATGACGGCTCACTTGAATAATTTGAATACGAAGCTTCAAGGAAAAAGTAAAATAATGAGTGAGCAATCACAATCTATTCATAAATTTCAATTAAAGCTAAACCTCCTCCTTGCGGAACAATTACAAATAATTATTTGGCACATTTTCCAAAGTTGAATAGTCTTCCTAGAAAATAATAAGGACTATGATTTCTCTAATGCTAAAGATGATCTCGATGTAAACTGGATCAAAGATCTATCTCAAAAATTTGAATCACGTCTCTCCGAATTTAAAAATTTGAAATTGATATTTGAATTTTTGCATGATCCATTTCAATTTGACTTAAGAAATTTCAGTGAGGAATCTTTTTTTGGATAAGTGTGGATTTGAAAACTAGATGCTTACCCTGCAAAGTGTAGAACACATAAAAGATAAACAAAAATTTTCTATCAGAGATATTTGGCTCACAATTCTGATAAATGAGAGTCTTCCAAATTTAAAGATAGCAATTTTAGAATTATTTTCCACGTTTGAATCCACATTCAAAGTGATGACCTCAAAACTTACTGGGATGAAAATAAAATTGAAACACTACAAAAAGCATCTGATCTTTCCGATGATTATACTTTAACAGGTAAAACCACTTTTCATAGAAAAGAAAGTTCTGCCATCTCAGCAAAAACCTGTACCTATTCAATCCATTAAAGGATCCTTTTACTAGAGGGTGTTTGGAAAGTCACTCTGCACTTATATATTTATTAACAAACATGTTTCAATATAGAATACAGGAGGTAAATATGAATGACAATTATAAACAATGTTCAAAGTGACACCCGTTGGCATCAATACAGGTCGGGATCCTTCTTATTTTGTTTCTAAACACCGCTATCGGTTGCTGGCTTGAAATAGACTGAATAAAATATAATTACAAAACTGCACAATGACTTTCCGAACACCCTGTATACGCTGCTTTTCTACTTTGAAATCTTCTGACACTCAATTAAAGCTTCATCAAAACTATCAAGGCATGTCTACCATTTTGTAAGAAAAAATGTGGTCATGTTATATCCGATTGTTGGTGTTTGAAAAAGAAAAGATGTAATACTTAGTGAGTTCGTTTCCACATATGGACGTAGTTTCAGTAGAACATCCAATTTTGTTCATTTGGCCAATCATAAAAAGGCTGGTGTAGTTAAGGAGGAATTGAGACTTTATGCGTCTGTTAGTTCTGGGTCCTTGACAATTAATGCTGCTAATTCTATACTCTTACATATTTTACGTAATACTGGAGAGACTGTTAGAAGGTGTGTTGCCTTTAGGTTTGAGTTCTAGCAGTGGTGAGCCTGTTATTGCTCAGGGTATTGAAGGTGGCTTTGTTAATGTTTCTCTTCATAAGATCTATTTACCATCAGACCTAATTTCAGGACTAGTTGTGGTTGGATTAAGACCAACTCTGCCAAGTAAGGGTATATCATTATTGGTAGGAAACGATTTCACTGCTGGCAAAGTTGTTGCGAAACCCAAAATGGATAGCAAGCCAATCACTGTTTCATCTAAGGATGATGCTGTTGTTGAGGAAAATCCAGACATATTTCTTTCGTGTGTTTTATCTTTAGTTCAATATAAGAAATTAAGCCCAAAACAAATGATAAACATGTATTCAGAAAATAATATTATCTATTTGCCTCAGACAGTTTTTGGATTTAACTGTGTTCTTGTGAATAATCGTCCTACTGACAATTCATTGTTGAGTAACAACGATGAACTTGAGAGATCTGGTTCAACTGGTTAAGTAACATTTGTTAGAAGTAAACTGATTGCTGAGCAAGGAAAGGATCTGTAGATCTCTTCACTATTTAAATACGCACTCCCAAAATATGAACTAGAGGAAGATCTAAATGTTTATTTTTCAAAAAGGGTATGCTTATGAGAGAATGGAGACCATCAGATGTATCAGCTTCAGAGAACTGGGTCGTAATTTATCAAATCATTATTCCCAAAGTATATAGTTATAAAATATTGATAGTTGCCCACGAACTCCCCATGGGAGGCATTTAGGTGTCAAAAAAACGTGTCACTAGTATGAAACATTTCTTTTGGCTCAAAATTAGGCAAGTTGGTTCTAAATTTTGTAAAACTTCTAATATCTGTGAGTTGGTCTGAAACCATAACTAGAAAATTCCTGTTGCTCCTTTCAAACATATCACATATTTTTAGAGAACAACTCAGTTGTGTGATAATTTATTCTGTTGACCAAAACAGATAGCATTTGCTTCAAACACTTTCACGGGTTATGTAATTTTATGATGACAAAGTTATTTGCATAAGGGGGAGCTGTAGAGGATTTACTAGTATATATGTCGATATATATATGTAACAGAATGTTCATGAAAACCAAGGTTTTAATTCATTGCATAGAAAAAAAACATAATTTAAAACTTCTTTGTTGTCATGATCTAATTTAAGTAATTTTTACGTTATGAAACGGTAAAATATTTTACACAAAGAAAAACAAACTACTAAATTTATATTTTGCTTTCCATGTACTATAAGCTTTTGGCAAAAGATTGTTAATACGTTTGTGTTTTTGCAAACAGTTTTTGGGTATCAGCACACAGGAGTAACGATAATTTCCATAAAACAACAATAACAATAACAGTAATATTTTTGGCCCGGCATGGCCAAGCGTGTTAAGGCGTGCGACTCGTAATCTGAGGGTCGCGGGTTCGCATCCCGTCGCGCCAAACATGCTCGCCATTTCAGCCGTGGGGGTGTTATAATGTGACGGTCAATCCCACTACTCGTTGGTAAAGGATAGCCCAAGATATGGCGGTGGGTGGTGATGACTAGCTGCCTTCCCTCTAGTCTTACACTGCTAAATTAGGGACGGCGAGCACAGATAGCCCTCGAGTAGCTTTGTGCGAAATTAAAAAAAACAAACAGTAATATTTTTATGTTAGGTTATGTATTAAGATGGTCTCTATCGCTATATAGGAGTAATATCACAATATGATTTATTGCTTCTGTGACAGATTTACTAGTTACTATCTAATTTAATGTCCATGTTTGTTAAATATATATTGCGAAATTTTCAACGATTCATAAATTTCAAGAAAATTCTCGAGTATAAGTATAAATGACATAAATATATATATATATATACAGTAAACACCAGTATTATTGCCTCAACTAAAATTTTAAGAACTTCTCTGAAGCTTACAAAAGGTCGCCAACGCAACGTGGAGAGAGAGTTTTATACTATAAGTCTCAAAAGCTATAACTTTGATAAACGCTTATTAATCGGGAAACTATAGATATTTGACCAGAAACGAAACGATTTCTAACATTAAAAACATTTGATTTTAAATAAACAATTTCGGGCGTTAGTATTTCTACAAAAACTTTAGATTTCTTCGTCAGAGAAAAGTTAGCTTGTAAATGGCGTTAGGCCTGCCAAGAACACAGAGCCAGCTAGTTTATCAATTCAAAATTAACTCGCTTGTTATGAACTGTCGATACAATATTCAGTTCAAGAACAGATATAATATTTAATATCGCTTGTAACTTTGTAAAACTATTGTAAATGAATCATTATTTGTAATAATTGTTATTATAAATTGTATTGTTGATTTTTATTAAGATATTTTTGTCATAATAAAGCAAATTGTGTGAATCAATCTTGTTAACAAATATCACAAATTTCATTCATATTGATATTCAATTAACTCCTAAATTAAAATTAAAATTTCTTGCTATTACAAATCGTAATTCATAAGGTGTGTAAAATAATAAATCGGAGGCTCGTCTGAGATAAATTATGATGGATAATAATAGTAAACCACTTATTTCAGAAGCTATCAATCTAAAGATGATCGATTTAGTTCCTTGATTCTTATAATACCAAATAAAGAAGAAAATCTCTAGTGATAATGTTTTTAAATGTTTAAAGATGCTGTAATGATTTTAGTTTAATGCTTCGTACTTTCTTTCGTATTACTTAGGGAATACTTAAATGTGTGTCTCTTGAGGGATAAATTTTAATTACTCTTTAGTGTTCTGCTCACAAGAGTCATACGTTTTAATTTTAAAGAAGACAATACGTAAGTGTAAAAAAAGAATAACAAAATCACATTGAAAATTGATTCAACAAAAATATAGATAAAATAATAATTATGTTAGAAGCAGTGTTCGCAAACGATACTTTAAGTTACAGATAAGCCCATGTCAATGCAAGTTGATGCATTATCCCAGAATGACAATTTTCAGAATTTGGCAATGTGATGGTTCGACATTTTGTAAAACTTTGGATTTCAGAGCTGAGGAGCCAGTTAACAATCCACATAGCACAACAATATATTTATCTCAATTTGAACTATGGGTGTATTCTAAAATTATCCAAAATTTTAGCGAGGATGTTAAGCGGTAAGGTGCTTCTAATGGGAGATTTTATACTGTTTAGTAGCTCATAAAAATGTAGTTACTGCAGTAATTCATATTTGAAGCTTTACACAAAGAGAGAATACACATTCAAGTGTTCAGATCTCATAAACATAAGTACATCATGATAAAATCATGTACTATTTACCACAGGATCAGGTCAGTGTTTATTTTTTTTCAAGGACGTTTATTGATTAGAGTATATGTATACCGTCACCTCATTGCTTATTTTATTTTAAATTCAATAAATAAATGCCTTTTATTACATAATCAAACGTAAAAATAAAACTCAAAATAACAAAAACTAGTTTCACAAGCTAATATCTCGTCGGCATTCTCTTAGATGACATCAACATCAACGTGTTTGGGTTGCGATCATTCATTAATTTGTAGAGCTCAGTTCACAGATTTTTAAACGGATTGATAACTAGTGATTAACTTAGTCAATCCATAACATCCCATAATTTTTTTATTTCAAAAGGGCGGTTCAAGAAACTCGTTTAATTTTTTTTTCAAAATCGTGTTTTATTACAAGTACTTAAATGTTGTAAGGAAAGTGAAGTTTTCATTTTAACTCGCCGTCGATGAAATATCCCATACGGAATGTAAATCTTTTATCGATTTTCAAGAAACATTCAAAACCATTTGCACTACGAGATCGTTTTCTTAATGTTAAATAAGTCGTGATACACTTTCTTCTTCCACACTAGAATTTCTAATGTATAAAAGTTCACCTCTGAATCAGATTCCAGTTACACGTTACATGCGAAAAGAAAATTCTGAGAGGTTCTGATATTGTGTTTTTGTTCTGTGGGACGTTAAAGACGAACGTTTAAAGGATAAATAGACATTGTAAACTTCTTTCAGACAATTTTAGGAACACGAGATAGCTCAGTTGGGAGAGCGTTAGACTGAAGATCTAAAGGACCCTGGTTCGATCCCGGGTCTCAGCGATGTATGTAGATTCTTTAAAAAAAAAAAGAAAGCGCCGGTTCTCGTCATCGAGTACAGACGTGTTTTTTCTAGCTCCTGATTGCCTTAGTGTGACTTTAGCAGCTAAGCCTTGTGAGCGTGTAGTTCTTTTTTTTGCTAGTTTTTGTGTTTTTTCAAGTTGTTTGACAATGTTTTCATCTTCCAAGATGTTAATGGAAGTTATGCGTCGTACAGTTTTTGTGGACACGACAAATTCAAGCCATGGGGACGTTATCCATTCTGTTATTTCTACGTTTGGTGCTGCTTCGGTCACTGCTGTTGTTCCTCACCCGGGTGGTTATGAGGTAACTTTTGTTCTTCCTGCCGATGTGGACCTGGCTATAGATGCTGGTCTAGTTGTCAATGGTGTATTTTGTTCGACTAATGGTGTCACTAAACGCACTATTACTGTGTCATTTATGGACGTCCCGGAATATATAGACGATGATATTATACTAAATAAACTTAAAGATTTTGATTGTGAAGTGAAAAGCCCTATTGTGTGGAAGCGGGACCAGGGCATATATTTAGGTATACGCCATGTTCGTGTGTCTTTTAGTGAAAAGTGTATCTCTTTGCCGTACGTTGTGTAAGTTTTTGATCCTTTGGGCAAGGCGGTTATGTTAAAGGTGAAGCATGATCGCCAGTCAAAAGTGTGTAATTTATGTTTGGGGGCGGATCATTTATTTCGCGATTGCCCCCAGTTTATTTGCCGACATTGTCATGTGCAAGTCCGTCAACGTTGTCCCAAGCTTGTTGTTCCTCGAACTTCCTCTAGTGACAATGCTGATGTGGCCACGCCTACTCCTTCTCGTGACGCCGCTGAAGTAGTCACGGCTGCTCCCTCTCGTGCAGAGCCTCATGATGTTGCCACAATTTCTGTTTGTCCACGCGTTGATTCGGAGGTTCCCCTTTCAGGGGAGGCTGCAGCTACCCATTGGGTGGTGGATGATGTATCTTCCAGGCGACCGACGGTTTCTGGTGGGGCCAGGGAACGGGATAGTAGTCATCCCCCTGCTGGAGGACGCAATTTTGATCGACACTTCCCACCACTTACGGTTAGTGGTGAGACTACCGCCGGCGATGTGGAGGTGCCTCTTCCTCGTCGTTGGAGGTATGCTAGTGTGGTGGCGATGACTCCTGGTGACACCTCCAAGAAAGGCAGTGGACGAAAACGGGTTTCGGACGAGCCAATACTACGGATATCTCGGACGAAGGCGGTGTCTCAGCCTTAAATGTGTTTTTTGTGCCAGTTTATTTGTTTCAGTTAGTGTAAGACTGTCATTTATTGTTATTTGTACTTTGTGCATATTTGCTTAGATCTTTACATTTGTTCTTGCTACTTTTGTGTTTGAGACAGTTTAATTTCCATTCTCGTACCTTTAATTTGTCTTTTGCATGGTACATTTACTAAGGGTGGGAGTTTTGAATTGTAATGGGTTGCGTAATGTTAGTAAGTTGGCTTATTATCTGGATTACTTTGTTACTAATTTCGATGTTGTTTGTTTACAGGAAACGTTTTTTACTGATGATTTTCATGATGTCGTACTGAAATTTTGGCCAGGTATAGCTTTTTTTAATAATTCACCAACTGGACGACAAGGGGTTGCCATCTTGTTACAGCGGTTTTTGAGTGATACTGTTACATTCGTTTCTTCTGATGGGGTGAGTAGGGTTCTGACTGTAAAATTCAGTTTAGAGTCTTTGTCTTATCTGTTATCATCTGTATATGCTCCTCGCGATATCTCCGAGCGACGGCAATTTTTCCACAACTTGGAGTATTGTTTGGATGGTTGCACGGGATTGCTCGTTGTGGGAGATTTTAATTGTGTGGTGGATGTGGCACGCGATCGATTTCCGGTTCGTTTCTCCCGTGACGCAAGCCGTTCGGCTTTTGTTCAGTTTCTTGATAGGTTTGATTTACTTGATGCGCATTCACTCATATCGCCGACTACACCTGGTTTCACATGGAAGCGTTTTGTTAATGGTGAGATGATGTCGTCTCGTATTGATAGGGTTTTGCTTTCATCTACCTCGCAGGGGACTGTCCAACGTTTACGTACGTTGTGGTTTCCTGCTACAGATCATGCTTTATTGGGCTTCGAACTTACTCTGCGGCCCGTTGTCAGAGGTCCTAATTTCTGGCACTTCAATAACCAGTTATTGAGGGATGCCGAATATGTGAAAGCCATTAAGCTATTGATCGCCAAAAGTCGTTGTTGGTTCGTCTATGGGACTGATAAAATTTCGTGGTATGAAACATTGAAATGCGCGTTCCGTTTACTTACCCAGCGTTATTCGATTGTTCGAGCGCGGGCATCCCGTTCTCGCAAATGTCAGCTTGCGTCGTCCATAACTCGTGAGCTTCGAAAACTGTCCCGTTACCCTGGTAGGTCTAAGGTAAAATTATATGCACTTGAAGATGAATTGGAGACTTTGAATCACGATACCATAGAGGGGGCGAGGATTCGTTCTCATATTCGTTGGTTTGAGGAGGGTGAGAGATCTACCTCTTACTTTCTTCGTATGGAAAAGGTCCGTCAAAGCAGAATTGAGTTTCGATCCATGCTCACTGATAGGGGTGTGGAGGTGTCCGGTGTGGATGATATCGCTGCTGTTTTACATCAGTATTATTCCGCACTGTACACTAAAGATATCGTTCTGCAGGAAGACATCGATTTCGTTATCTCATTTGTTGATCGAACTCTTACCCATGAACAAGCTCATATTTGTGATGCTCCATTCACGGTTTCGGAAGTTCTCGCTGCTCTAGACAGTTTACCGATTGGCAAATCTCCTGGTTTGGATGGTTTTACGTCCGAATTTTACAAATGTTTTCTCCCTCTTTTTGTTGACGACTTTTTATATGTCTTGTCTGACCTGTTCCACTCTCCACAGTTGCTCCGTACCATGTGTTCTGGGGTAATTGTTCCTATCCCGAAAGGAGGAGATCGACGGTTGGCGGCTAACAGCCGGCCTTTGACATTGCTTTGTACTGACTATAAGCTTTGGCCAAAGTGCTGGCTCGTCGCCTTTCGTCTGTGATCTCCAGTTTAGTTTCAGATGACCAATCCGGGTGTATACCTGGACGGGACGTTGTTGATACCCCGTTAACACTAGTTTTGCTATTGCAGTCTTTAGCACGTACCGGCCAGGGTGGAATCTTTTTGAAGCTCGATCAGATGCAAGCCTTTGATCGGGTGGCCTATGACTATCTATTTCAACTTCTTCTGCGTATGGGTTTTGGTTCTACTTTTGTTCATTGGGTTCGTCTTTGCTATACTTCTATTTCTAGTTGTGTTAAGTTTAATGGATTTCTCACTAATGATTTTGCTGTAACTCGGGGTATTCGACAAGGATGCCCCATGTCTGCTTTACTTTACGTTCTCAGTGTCGAACCGTTACGAAATATGTTGGTCCATAATGTACATATTACTGGTATTGGTGGTGATGTGCTACTCACCACGCCTTCACTTACTTATCAGCATGCTGATGATACCACTTTAACCTTACGAGACGCCGAATCTTTGCCGCATGTGTTGGATGTCTGCCAAACTTTTGGCAAAGCTACTGGGGGAGGATCAACTGGACCAAGAGTCAGGGTTTGTGGGTTGGGTGTTTGGCCTCTTCTGCAGACTTCGTCCTTGGTGAGTTGAGAATTTCCCAGGATCCTATTCGGATTTTGGGAATAGTTTTCCACTCTAATTTCGATGTCATGCTGCAAGATACGTGGCAGGGTGTATTGCGCAGGGTATCTCGTGTCTTGGTGTCGTGGCGATTTCGTTCTTTGTCGCTAAAGGGTAAATCTCTTGTGGTGAACTCCTTGGTGGCATCGGTGTTATGGTACCCGTTGAATATACTCCCGTTGCCAAGACAGTTTGAGGCTAGATTTCGCAAATGTATACTGGATTTTATTTGGCGGGGAGGTATACATAAAGTGGCATACGGTATTCTGATTCGGAGTTATGATTGTGGAGGTATCAACTTGGTTGATGTTAACACTCGTAAACTCGCATTCCGTTTGAAGTTGTTGCAGCGTTGTTTGGATGCTTCTTGTCCTTCCACCTTGCGACAACTTCTTTCTGGATTTTTTCTTGTTATGGTAATCTCTCTTTAAGCTTTCGGATTCTTCAATGCCGTATTTTGCCACGTTTTGTGAAATCGTTACCTTTCTATATTCAGGAAATGTTTCATGCCTGGAAGGTTCTTCTTGGGGATAAAGGGATTTTCCCAGCTCCTCTTTCCTCCAAATTTTTGATGAACCTTTGTTTTCAATCCGGCTATTGTTGATGTTTGGCACCGAACATTTCATTTTCCTGAATTTATTAATGCAGGTTTGGTTCAGGTCCGCCATTTATTGTACGAGGTGCTCCCTGCTTTTCTTCCGGTGAGGGCAGTGATTGAAATGTGTACGGACGCTGACCCGTTGGCCAATGCCCGCACAATTTTTCACATTTTCATATGCTCAAGGAGGCGTTGCCTGTGGAGTGGTTGACGATTTTGTCTACCCAGCCGGCTCCTCTCCCGTCGTCCACATGTGTTGTGGATTTATATTTTCTGGACCACTCCGATAATCGAGTTCATTTTCAGGGTTTATCTCTGCGGCAACTGGTGGGATATTTACAGTTTTCACTCGCTACTAATTTACCTGCTCCATTCTACTGGGGATATTGTTCCTCCTGGAGACTGGAAACGCATTCGAAAAACGCTTATTCTTCTTTTGTGGGTTTTTTTGTTTGTGATGTGGATTATTTACTCTGGTTGCGGGCGATTACCACAAATGTCAAGCTGATACATATGGACAGACATCCCACAGGGTTGTGCACTTTCTGTTCCCAGGCGCGGGAAACCATAGACCATCTGTTTTTCCAATGTCCTTTTGTACAGCCCTTGTGGTCATATGTATATAAATTATTGGCATTTTATTTTGGATGTCCCATATCAAACTGGGTATGGAGGAGATGCCTCTTAGTGGGATCTCATCCTTCGTTACCAGGAGATGCTGGAACATATTCCGTTTAATTACAAGTTTGGCACGTCAGGTTATATGTTCTGCTCGTTCAGTTTCTTTGGCACGAAATCGAGTCATTCATTTAATTTCCATGTTTAAAGTGCGTGTACGGAGACATATATATCTTCATTATCATAGATCTTTGTTACATAACTCATTAAATGTTTTTATTCTGTGTATTCTTATGTTGGTAGCTTGGTAACCCAAGGTGCCCAAGGTTATTTCTTGTGTACGTTGTTAAGATAAGTTGTTATTTCATTATATTTTTGTTACCAATGAAAGATCCATTGATTTCTTGTTTGTTAATGTTAATTATAATGTTTGTTGGATTACCTGCTGTTCCAATTACCTCTTTTATTTCTTTTTCCTTAATTTTATTAACTTTGTGGTAATTTTCAGCATGGTAATCTATAGAGTTATTGTTACATGCTAATTCATTAACTTGTGTTTTATTTGTTGTATTTCTGTGTATACCCCTCGTTGAGGTGGGAAAACAAAAAAAAGTTAAACTGAAGATCAAAAGGACCCTGGTTCGATTCCTGGTCTCGACGATGTATGTAGATTCTTTTAGAAAAAAAAAAAGTTAGACTGAAGATCTAAAGGTCCCTTTTGGAACACAAGCCGAGATTCGATCGTTAGACTGAAGATCTAAAGGTCCCTGGTTCGATCCCGGGTCTCGGCGATGTATGTAGATTCTTTTAGGTTGATTGAGTCGTCCTGACCTGTTCTTTGAATAAACTCGGAAAAGACAACTTTTCAAAATTAATCACTAAATCTACTGGTTTACAGATCGATATTTTAATTTATTCACTTTTGCGTTTCGCGAACACAGTTAAAAGCATGGCAGAGTGACGCTGACTAGTAGTGAAATCATACGTACATCGCTATCATATCCTTTCTTCGGTATAACACAAAAAACAAAGAAACGAACTACGCATCGAATTTTCTCTATCAGAAGGGGTTTCCACGTTCTATGTACAGGGGAAAATAGTGAACACCAAGTGTACAATTGTAATTTTACCGTCGATTTATAAAATCCGTGTGAAAATGTATCAGACGATTTCACAATTCTATTTCGCTATTTTGTTGTGAAGTATAAGAAATATGGAAAATCCAATATTACGTGCCTCAATGTAAACGTGTTAAAAATTTCGTGTTCTTTCAGAACCGTTAAAGAGTATTCACATACACGTGAATATCTGACAAAGGCATAAGATATATATTTCATAAAATTATACCGAATTCTAACACAAATACTTCCCCACCCACTACTCAGTAGTATTAATATTTAAAACTTTTAATACCTCCATGTGATCCTCCTGTGTTTACATATACTACCAGTCGAGTGAACACGGAATCTTGAGGAAGATACAAGGTCTATCCCGTATAAAACTAGGGTTATCATGTGACGGAATGTTTTAGATTTATTTATCATTTAAAAGAAGCCTAAACGGGAAATATAAAAGATATTTTCTTTCAAAATAAGTACCCTAAACGTGATCAACTTGAAGAGAAATAACTAAAGACATAACGTTATCTTTCTTGAAAATTTTTGCTTAATATATGGTAAATAAATATTAAGAAGTGTGTAATTTTTCTGACTAGTGAACGTTATTCAACGAAGGTTAAAGATTAGTTACCCTACCATACTATTACTCTATATTCTAACAATAATGAGATCAATTTGGTCTGTAGAATTTAATGTTATAGGAACGTGCTTAGAGGAGTGTCAATAATATCACGTTTCCCAATAAATACGCTTTGTATCCATAGTTAGGTGCATTCTCAAGAAACGTAAATAGCTTGGAATAGCGTACAGATTCCGTCGCTCGACCAGCTTACGAAGTGGCGTGGTTTCGGATATCCTGCAACGACAATCCTCGCCTTTTGAACTTTTTAACCATTACAGTTTTACAATCAAAGAGTGGGCTGTTGGTGTTGTTGAGTAGCTACCCACCCTCTTGCCTATCACTGCTAAGATGATACACGGGGTACAGTCGATAACCATATTGTAGCGGTGTGCGAAAAGAATCCTAACCAAAGCAAGGTGTAAAGAAACACCATGGAATTCGACAACTTCGCTGATACAAAATTTTACAAATTGGAAGAAGAGTTTTTGCGACTTATAAATTAAAAAAAGAACTTTTATTTCACTTACTAACGAAAGTAGGTTCCCCAAATAAAGATGCTCCAGACGTTCTATATTTCCTCTTTTCTTCGTCGTGCACAACAGGTGCGTTTTGATGATTGTGTATATTTCATACCTCCTTGATGGTATACAGCCCAAGTACTTCTCCCAAAACATTTTCGAGCAGAAATATATCGGCCAAAACATCATTCGACAGAACTCGTAAAGTTCCCGATATTTAATATATTTCGAAGTTCTTTTATTTCAAAAGGGCGTTTCAAGAAACTCGTTTAATTTTTTTTGTCAAAATCGTGTTTTATTGCCAGTACTGAAATGTTGTAAGGAAAGTGAAGTTTTCGTTTTAACTTGCCGTCGTTGAAATACCCCATACGGAATGTATATCTTTTATCGATTTTCAAGAAACATTCAAAACCATTTGCACTACGAGATCATTTTCTTCATGTTAAATAAGCCGTGATACACTTTCTTCTTCCACACTGGAATTTCTAATGTGTAAAGTTTACCTTAGAATCAGATTCCAGTTACACGTTACATGCGAAAAGTAAATTCTGCATCTCGTAGAAACGACAGAATATTAAATGTTCATATTTTTTGTTGTTTTTCTCTAAAGTAAAACACAGTGTGGGGAACATTGTTTTCGTTTTGTTTCTAAAAGAAAGAGAGAACTTAAAAGCTGGACGAAACTACGAAAAGTCTATTTAAAAGTTTCTCAAACTGCACTTCACTGTTGGTGAGACGTTGATCCTTGAGTAGTTTCCTTTTGAGCCAGAATGCTCAAAGAATTGTATTTGATATATAGTATAGCATGAGGTGAGATTCAAATCCTCGGAGCCAGTTGTTTTAGTTCAAAGAATTTACGAAATTTCTTTAATAGCGGTTCTGATATTGTGTTTTTGTTCTGTAGGACGTTAAAGACGAACGTTTAAAGGATAAATGAACATTGTAAATTTCTTTCAGACAATTTTGGAACACAAGCCGAGATAGCTCAGTTGGGAGAGCGTTAGACTGAAGATCTAAAGGTCCCTGGTTCGATCCCGGTCTCGGCGATGTATGTAGATTCTTTTAGGTTGATTGAGTCGTCCTGACCTGTTCTTTGAATGAGCTCGGAAAAAACAACTTTTCAAAATTAATCACTAAATCTACTGGTTTACAGATCGATATTTTAATTTATTCACTTTTGCGTTTCGCGAACACAGTTAAAAGAATGGCAGAATGACGCTGACTAGTAGCGAAATCATACGTACATCGCTATCAAATCCTTTCTTCGGTATAACACAAAAAACAAAGATACGTACTACGCATCGCATTTTCTCTATCAGAAGGGGTTTCCACGTTCTATGTACAGGGGAAAATAGTGAACGCCAAGTGTACAATTGTAATTTTACCGTCGATTTATAAAATCCGTGTGAAAATGTATCAGACGATTTCACAATTCTATTTCGCTATTTTGTTATGAAGTATAAGAAATATGGAAAATCCAATATTACGTGCCTCAATGTAAACGTGTTAAAAATTTCGTGTTCTTTCAGAACCGTTAAAGAGTATTCACATACACGTGAATATCTGACAAAGGCATAAGATATATATTTCATAAAATTATACCGAATTCTAACACAAATACTTCCCCACCCACTACTCAGTAGTATTAATATTTAAAACTTTTAATACCTCCATGTGATCCTCCTGTGTTTACATATACTACCAGTCGAGTGAACACGGAATCTTGAGGAAGATACAAGGTCTATCCCGTATAAAACTAGGGTTAACATGTGACGGAGTGTTCTCGATTTATTTATCATTTAAAAGAAGCCTAAACGGGAAATATAAAAGATATTTTCTTTCAAAATAAGTACCCTAAACGTGATCAACTTGAAGAGAAATAACTAAAGACATAACGTTATCTTTCTTGAAAATTTTGCTTAATATATGGTAAATAAATATTAAGAAGTGTGTAATTTTTCTGACTAGTGAACGTTATTCAACGAAGGTTAAAGATTAGTTACCCTACCATACTATTACTCTATATTCTAACAATAATGAGATGAATTTGGTCTGTAGAATTTAATGTTATAGTAACGTGCTTAGAGGAGTGTCAATAATATCACGTTTCCCAATAAATACGCTTTGTATCCATAGTTAGGTGCATTCTCAAGAAACGTATATAGCTTGGAATAGCGTACAGATTCCGTCGCTCGACCAGCTTACGAAGTGGCGTGGTTTCGGATATACCGCAACGACAATCCTCGCCTTTTGAACTTTTTAACCATTACAGTTTTACAATCAAAGAGTGGGCTGTTGGTGTTGTTGAGTAGCTACCCACCCTCTTGCCTATCACTGCTAAGATGATACACGGGGTACAGTCGATAACCATATTGTAGCGGTGTGCGAAAAGAATCCTAACCAAAGCAAGGTGTAAAGAAACACCATGGAATTCGACAACTTCGCTGATACAAAATTTTACAAATTGGAAGAAGAGTTTTTGCGACTTATAAATTAAAAAAAGAACTTTTATTTCACTTACTAACGAAAGTAGGTTCCCCAAATAAAGATGCTCCAGACGTTCAATATTTCCTCTTTTTCTTCGTCGTGCACAACAGGTGCGTTTTGATGATTGTGTATATTTCATACCTCCTTGATGGTATACAGCCCACGTACTTCTCCCAAAACATTTTCGAGCAGAAATATATCGGCCAAAACATCATTCGACAGAACTCGTAAAGTTCCCGATATTTAATATATTTCGAAGTTCTTTTATTTCAAAAGGGCGTTTCAAGAAACTCGTTTAATTTTTTTTTGTCAAAATCGTGTTTTATTGCCAGTACTGAAATGTTGTAAGGAAAGTGAAGTTTTCGTTTTAACTTGCCGTCGTTGAAATACCCCATACGGAATGTATATCTTTTATCGATTTTCAAGAAACATTCAAAACCATTTGCACTACGAGATCATTTTCTTCATGTTAAATAAGCCGTGATACACTTTCATCTTCCACACTGGAATTTTTAATGTGTAAAAGTTTACCTTAGAATCAGATTCCAGTTACACGTTACATGCGAAAAGTAAATTCTGCATCTCGTAGAAACGACAGAATATTAAATGTTCATATTTTTTGTTGTTTTTCTCTAAAGTAAAAACACAGTGTGGGGGACATTGTTTTTCGTTTTGTTTCTAAAAGAAAGAGAGAACTTAAAAGCTGGACGAAACTACGAAAAGTCTATTTAAAAGTTTCTCAAACTGCACTTCACTGTTGGTGAGACGTTGATCCTTGAGTAGTTTCCTTTTGAGCCAGAATGCTCAAAGAATTGTATTTGATATATAGTATAGCATGAGGTGAGATTCAAATCCTCGGAGCCAGTTGTTTTAGTTCAAAGAATTTACGAAATTTCTTTAATAGCGGTTCTGATATTGTGTTTTTGTTCTGTAGGACGTTAAAGACGAACGTTTAAAGGATAAATGAACATTGTAAATTTCTTTCAGACAATTTTTGGAACAAAAGCCGAGATAGCTCAGTTGGGAGAGCGTTAGACTGAAGATCTAAAGGTCCCTGGTTCGATCCCGGGTCTCGGCGATGTATGTAGATTCTTTTAGGTTGATTGATTCGTCCTGACCTGTTCTTTGAATGAGCTCGGAAAAAACAACTTTTCAAAATTAATCACTAAATCTACTGGTTTACAGATCGATATTTTAATTTATTCACTTTTGCGTTTCGCGAACACAGTTAAAAGAATGGCAGAATGACGCTGACTAGTAGCGAAATCATACGTACATCGCTATCAAATCCTTTCTTCGGTATAACACAAAAAACAAAGATACGAACTACGCATCGCATTTTCTCTATCAGAAGGGGTTTCCACGTTCTATGTACAGGGAAAATAGTGAACGCCAAGTGTACAATTGTAATTTTACCGTCGATTTATAAAATCCGTGTGAAAATGTATCAGACGATTTCACAATTTTTATTCGCTATTTTGTTAGGAAGTATAAGAAATATGGAAAATCCAATATTACGTGCCTCAATGTAAACGTGTTAAAAATTTCGTGTTCTTTCAGAACCGTTAAAGAGTATTCACATACACGTGAATATCTGACAAAGGCATAAGATATATATTTCATAAAATTATACCGAATTCTAACACAAATACTTCCCCACCCACTACTCAGTAGTATTAATATTTAAAACTTTTAATACCTCCATGTGATCCTCCTGTGTTTACATATACTACCAGTCGAGTGAACACGGAATCTTGAGGAAGATACAAGGTCTATCCCGTATAAAACTAGGGTTAACATGTGACGGAGTGTTCTCGATTTATTTATCATTTAAAAGAAGCCTAAACGGGAAATATAAAAGATATTTTCTTTCAAAATAAGTACCCTAAACGTGATCAACTTGAAGAGAAATAACTAAAGACATAACGTTATCTTTCTTGAAAATTTTTGCTTAATATATGGTAAATAAATATTAAGAAGTGTGTAATTTTTCTGACTAGTGAACGTTATTCAACGAAGGTTAAAGATTAGTTACCCTACCATACTATTACTCTATATTCTAACAATAATGAGATCAATTTGGTCTGTAGAATTTAATGTTATAGGAACGTGCTTAGAGGAGTGTCAATAATATCACGTTTCCCAATAAATACGCTTTGTATCCATAGTTAGGTGCATTCTCAAGAAACGTTAATAGCTTGGAATAGCGTACAGATTCCGTCGCTCGACCAGCTTACGAAGTGGCGTGGTTTCGGAAAAACCGCAACGACAATCCTCGCCTTTTGAACTTTTTAACCATTACAGTTTTACAATCAAAGAGTGGGCTGTTGGTGTTGTTGAGTAGCTACCCACCCTCTTGCCTATCACTGCTAAGATGATACACGGGCTACAGTCGATAACCATATTGTAACGGTGTGCGAAAAGAATCCTAACCAAAGCAAGGTGTAAAGAAACACCATGGAATTCGACAACTTCGCTGATACAAAATTTTACAAATTGGAAGAAGAGTTTTTGCGACTTATAAATTAAAAAAAGAACTTTTATTTCACTTACTAACGAAAGTAGGTTCCCCAAATAAAGATGCTCCAGACGTTCAATATTTCCTCTTTTTCTTCGTCGTGCACAACACGTGCGTTTTGATGATTGTGTATATTTCATACCTCCTTGATGGTATACAGCCCACGTACTTCTCCCAAAACATTTTCGAGCAGAAATATATCGGCCAAAACATCATTCGACAGAACTCGTAAAGTTCCCGATATTTAATATATTTCGAAGTTCTTTTATTTCAAAAGGGCGTTTCAAGAAACTCGTTTAATTTTTTTTTGTCAAAATCGTGTTTTATTGCCAGTACTGAAATGTTGTAAGGAAAGTGAAGTTTTCGTTTTAACTTGCCGTCGTTGAAATACCCCATACGGAATGTATATCTTTTATCGATTTTCAAGAAACATTCAAAACCATTTGCACTACGAGATCATTTTCTTCATGTTAAATAAGCCGAGATACACTTTCTTCTTACACACTGGAATTTCTAATGTGTAAAAGTTTACCTTAGAATCAGATTCCAGTTACACGTTACATGCGAAAAGTAAATTCTGCATCTCGTAGAAACGACAGAATATTAAATGTTCATATTTTTTGTTGTTTTTCTCTAAAGTAAAAACACAGTGTGGGGGACATTGTTTTTTCGTTTTGTTTCTAAAATAAAGAGAGAACTTAAAAGCTGGACGAAACTACGAAAAGTCTATTTAAAAGTTTCTCAAACTGCACTTCACTGTTGGTGAGACGTTGATCCTTGAGTAGTTTCCTTTTGAGCCAGAATGCTCAAAGAATTGTATTTGATATATAGTATAGCATGAGGTGAGATTCAAATCCTCGGAGCCAGTTGTTTTAGTTCAAAGAATTTACGAAATTTCTTTAATAGCGGTTCTGATATTGTGTTTTTGTTCTGTAGGACGTTAAAGACGAACGTTTAAAGGATAAATGAACATTGTAAATTTCTTTCAGACAATTTTGGAACACAAGCCGAGATAGCTCAGTTGGGAGAGCGTTAGACTGAAGATCTAAAGGTCCCTGGTTCGATCCCGGTCTCGGCGATGTATGTAGATTCTTTTAGGTTGATTGAGTCGTCCTGACCTGTTCTTTGAATGAGCTCGGAAAAGACAACTTTTCAAAATTAATCACTAAATCTACTGGTTTACAGATCGATATTTTAATTTATTCACTTTTGCGTTTCGCGAACACAGTTAAAAGAATGGCAGAGTGACGCTGACTAGTAGCGAAATCATACGTACATCGCTATCAAATCCTTTCTTCGGTATAACACAAAAAACAAAGATACGAACTACGCATCGCATTTTCTCTATCAGAAGGGGTTTCCACGTTCTATGTACAGGGGAAAATAGTGAACGCCAAGTGTACAATTGTAATTTTACCGTCGATTTATAAAATCCGTGTGAAAATGTATCAGACGATTTCACAATTCTATTTCGCTATTTTGTTAGGAAGTATAAGAAATATGGAAAATCCAATATTACGTGCCTCAATGTAAACGTGTTAAAAATTTCGTGTTCTTTCAGAACCGTTAAAGAGTATTCACATACACGTGAATATCTGACAAAGGCATAAGATATATATTTCATAAAATTATACCGAATTCTAACACAAATACTTCCCCACCCACTACTCAGTAGTATTAATATTTAAAACTTTTAATACCTCCATGTGATCCTCCTGTGTTTACATATACTACCAGTCGAGTGAACACGGAATCTTGAGGAAGATACAAGGTCTATCCCGTATAAAACTAGGGTTATCATGTGACGGAATGTTTTAGATTTATTTATCATTTAAAAGAAGCCTAAACGGGAAATATAAAAGATATTTTCTTTCAAAATAAGTACCCTAAACGTGATCAACTTGAAGAGAAATAACTAAAGACATAACGTTATCTTTCTTGAAAATTTTTGCTTAATATATGGTAAATAAATATTAAGAAGTGTGTAATTTTTCTGACTAGTGAACGTTATTCAACGAAGGTTAAAGATTAGTTACCCTACCATACTATTACTCTATATTCTAACAATAATGAGATCAATTTGGTCTGTAGAATTTAATGTTATAGGAACGTGCTTAGAGGAGTGTCAATAATATCACGTTTCCCAATAAATACGCTTTGTATCCATAGTTAGGTGCATTCTCAAGAAACGTAAATAGCTTGGAATAGCGTACAGATTCCGTCGCTCGACCAGCTTACGAAGTGGCGTGGTTTCGGAAAAACCGCAACGACAATCCTCGCCTTTGAACTTTTAACCATTACAGTTTTACAATCAAAGAGTGGGCTGTTGGTGTTGTTGAGTAGCTACCCACCCTCTTGCCTATCACTGCTAAGATGATACACGGGGTACAGTCGATAACCATATTGTAGCGGTGTGCGAAAAGAATCCTAACCAAAGCAAGGTGTAAAGAAACACCATGGAATTCGACAACTTCGCTGATACAAAATTTTACAAATTGAAGAAGAGTTTTGCGACTTATAAATTAAAAAAAGAACTTTTATTTCACTTACTAACGAAAGTAGGTTCCCCAAATAAAGATGCTCCAGACGTTCAATATTTCCTCTTTTCTTCGTCGTGCACAACAGGTGCGTTTTGATGATTGTGTATATTTCATACCTCCTTGATGGTATACAGCCCAAGTACTTCTCCCAAAACATTTTCGAGCAGAAATATATCGGCCAAAACATCATTCGACAGAACTCGTAAAGTTCCCGATATTTAATATATTTCGAAGTTCTTTATTTCAAAAGGGCGTTTCAAGAAACTCGTTTAATTTTTTTTGTCAAAATCGTGTTTTATTGCCAGTACTGAAATGTTGTAAGGAAAGTGAAGTTTTCGTTTTAACTTGCCGTCGTTGAAATACCCCATACGGAATGTATATCTTTTATCGATTTTCAAGAAACATTCAAAACCATTTGCACTACGAGATCATTTTCTTCATGTTAAATAAGCCGTGATACACTTTCTTCTTCCACACTGGAATTTCTAATGTGTAAAAGTTTACCTTTGAATCAGATTCCAGTTACACGTTACATGCGAAAAGTAAATTCTGCATCTCGTAGAAACGACAGATTATTAAATGTTCATATTTTTTGTTGTTTTCTCTAAAGTAAAACACAGTGTGGGGGACATTGTTTTTCGTTTTGTTTCTAAAAGAAAGAGAGAACTTAAAAGCTGGACGAAACTACGAAAAGTCTATTTAAAAGTTTCTCAAACTGCACTTCACTGTTGGTGAGACGTTGATCCTTGAGTAGTTTCCTTTTGAGCCAGAATGCTCAAAGAATTGTATTTGATATATAGTATAGCATGAGGTGAGATTCAAATCCTCGGAGCCAGTTGTTTTAGTTCAAAGAATTTACGAAATTTCTTTAATAGCGGTTCTGATATTGTGTTTTTGTTCTGTAGGACGTTAAAGACGAACGTTTAAAGGATAAATGAACATTGTAAATTTCTTTCAGACAATTTTTGGAACACAAGCCGAGATAGCTCAGTTGGGAGAGCGTTAGACTGAAGATCTAAAGGTCCCTGGTTCGATCCCGGGTCTCGGCGATGTATGTAGATTCTTTTAGGTTGATTGAGTCGTCCTGACCTGTTCTTTGAATGAGCTCGGAAAAGACAACTTTTCAAAATTAATCACTAAATCTACTGGTTTACAGATCGATATTTTAATTTATTCACTTTTGCGTTTCGCGAACACAGTTAAAAGAATGGCAGAGTGACGCTGACTAGTAGCGAAATCATACGTACATCGCTATCAAATCCTTTCTTCGGTATAACACAAAAAACAAAGATACGAACTACGCATCGCATTTTCTCTATCAGAAGGGGTTTCCACGTTCTATGTACAGGGGAAAATAGTGAACGCCAAGTGTACAATTGTAATTTTACCGTCGATTTATAAAATCCGTGTGAAAATGTATCAGACGATTTCACAATTTTATTCGCTATTTTGTTAGGAAGTATAAGAAATATGGAAAATCCAATATTACGTGCCTCAATGTAAACGTGTTAAAATTTCGTGTTCTTTCAGAACTGTTAAAGAGTATTCACATACACGTGAATATCTGACAAAGGCATAAGATATATATTTCATAAAATTATACCGAATTCTAACACAAATACTTCCCCACCCACTACTCAGTAGTATTAATATTTAAAACTTTTAATACCTCCATGTGATCCTCCTGTGTTTACATATACTACCAGTCGAGTGAACACGGAATCTTGAGGAAGATACAAGGTCTATCCCGTATAAAACTAGGGTTATCATGTGACGGAATGTTTTAGATTTATTTATCATTTAAAAGAAGCCTAAACGGGAAATATAAAAGATATTTTCTTTCAAAATAAGTACCCTAAACGTGATCAACTTGAAGAGAAATAACTAAAGACATAACGTTATCTTTCTTGAAAATTTTTGCTTAATATATGGTAAATAAATATTAAGAAGTGTGTAATTTTTCTGACTAGTGAACGTTATTCAACGAAGGTTAAAGATTAGTTACCCTACCATACTATTACTCTATATTCTAACAATAATGAGATCAATTTGGTCTGTAGAATTTAATGTTATAGGAACGTGCTTAGAGGAGTGTCAATAATATCACGTTTCCCAATAAATACGCTTTGTATCCATAGTTAGGTGCATTCTCAAGAAACGTAAATAGCTTGGAATAGCGTACAGATTCCGTCGCTCGACCAGCTTACGAAGTGGCGTGGTTTCGGAAAACCGCAACGACAATCCTCGCCTTTGAACTTTTAACCATTACAGTTTTACAATCAAAGAGTGGGCTGTTGGTGTTGTTGAGTAGCTACCCACCCTCTTGCCTATCACTGCTAAGATGATACACGGGTACAGTCGATAACCATATTGTAGCGGTG
Source organism: Tachypleus tridentatus (assembly GCF_004210375.1). Taxonomy (NCBI): domain Eukaryota; kingdom Metazoa; phylum Arthropoda; class Merostomata; order Xiphosura; family Limulidae; genus Tachypleus; species Tachypleus tridentatus. Next base: position 57,963,936 of record NC_134835.1, on the reverse strand, counting down.
TGCGAAAAGAATCCTAACCAAAGCAAGGTGTAAAGAAACACCATGGAATTCGACAACTTCGCTGATACAAAATTTTACAAATTGAAGAAGAGTTTTGCGACTTATAAATTAAAAAAGAACTTTATTTCACTTACTAACGAAAGTAGGTTCCCCAAATAAAGATGCTCCAGACGTTCAATATTTCCTCTTTTTCTTCGTCGTGCACAACAGGTGCGTTTTGATGATTGTGTATATTTCATACCTCCTTGATGGTATACAGCCCAAGTACTTCTCCCAAAACATTTTCGAGCAGAAATATATCGGCCAAAACATCATTCGACAGAACTCGTAAAGTTCCCGATATTTAATATATTTCGAAGTTCTTTATTTCAAAAGGGCGTTTCAAGAAACTCGTTTAATTTTTTTTTGTCAAAATCGTGTTTTATTGCCAGTACTGAAATGTTGTAAGGAAAGTGAAGTTTTCGTTTTAACTTGCCGTCGTTGAAATACCCCATACGGAATGTATATCTTTTATCGATTTTCAAGAAACATTCAAAACCATTTGCACTACGAGATCATTTTCTTCATGTTAAATAAGCCGTGATACACTTTCTTCTTCCACACTGAATTTCTAATGTGTAAAGTTTACCTTAGAATCAGATTCCAGTTACACGTTACATGCGAAAAGTAAATTCTGCATCTCGTAGAAACGACAGATTATTAAATGTTCATATTTTTTGTTGTTTTTCTCTAAAGTAAAACACAGTGTGGGGGACATTGTTTTTCGTTTTGTTTCTAAAAGAAAGAGAGAACTTAAAAGCTGGACGAAACTACGAAAAGTCTATTTAAAAGTTTCTCAAACTGCACTTCACTGTTGGTGAGACGTTGATCCTTGAGTAGTTTCCTTTTGAGCCAGAATGCTCAAAGAATTGTATTTGATATATAGTATAGCATGAGGTGAGATTCAAATCCTCGGAGCCAGTTGTTTTAGTTCAAAGAATTTACGAAATTTCTTTAATAGCGGTTCTGATATTGTGTTTTTGTTCTGTAGGACGTTAAAGACGAACGTTTAAAGGATAAATGAACATTGTAAATTTCTTTCAGACAATTTTGGAACACAAGCCGAGATAGCTCAGTTGGGAGAGCGTTAGACTGAAGATCTAAAGGTCCCTGGTTCGATCCCGGGTCTCGGCGATGTATGTAGATTCTTTTAGGTTGATTGAGTCGTCCTGACCTGTTCTTTGAATGAGCTCGGAAAAGACAACTTTTCAAAATTAATCACTAAATCTACTGGTTTACAGATCGATATTTTAATTTATTCACTTTTGCGTTTCGCGAACACAGTTAAAAGAATGGCAGAGTGACGCTGACTAGTAGCGAAATCATACGTACATCGCTATCAAATCCTTTCTTCGGTATAACACAAAAAACAAAGATACGAACTACGCATCGCATTTTCTCTATCAGAAGGGGTTTCCACGTTCTATGTACAGGGGAAAATAGTGAACGCCAAGTGTACAATTGTAATTTTACCGTCGATTTATAAAATCCGTGTGAAAATGTATCAGACGATTTCACAATTCTATTTCGCTATTTTGTTAGGAAGTATAAGAAATATGGAAAATCCAATATTACGTGCCTCAATGTAAACGTGTTAAAATTTAGTGTTCTTTCAGAACTGTTAAAGAGTATTCACATACACGTGAATATCTGACAAAGGCATAAGATATATATTTCATAAAATTATACCGAATTCTAACACAAATACTTCCCCACCCACTACTCAGTAGTATTAATATTTAAAACTTTAATACCTCCATGTGATCCTCCTGTGTTTACATATACTACCAGTCGAGTGAACACGGAATCTTGAGGAAGATACAAGGTCTATCCCGTATAAAACTAGGGTTATCATGTGACAGAATGTTTTAGATTTATTTATCATTTAAAAGAAGCCTAAACGGGAAATATAAAAGATATTTTCTTTCAAAATAAGTACCCTAAACGTGATCAACTTGAAGAGAAATAACTAAAGACATAACGTTATCTTTCTTGAAAATTTTTGCTTAATATATGGTAAATAAATATTAAGAAGTGTGTAATTTTTCTGACTAGTGAACGTTATTCAACGAAGGTTAAAGATTAGTTACCCTACCATACTATTACTCTATATTCTAACAATAATGAGATCAATTTGGTCTGTAGAATTTAATGTTATAGGAACGTGCTTAGAGGAGTGTCAATAATATCACGTTTCCCAATAAATACGCTTTGTATCCATAGTTAGGTGCATTCTCAAGAAACGTATATAGCTTGGAATAGCGTACAGATTCCGTCGCTCGACCAGCTTACGAAGTGGCGTGGTTTCGGATAACCGCAACGACAATCCTCGCCTTTTGAACTTTTTAACCATTACAGTTTTACAATCAAAGAGTGGGCTGTTGGTGTTGTTGAGTAGCTACCCACCCTCTTGCCTATCACTGCTAAGATGATACACGGGCTACAGTCGATAACCATATTGTAGCGGTGTGCGAAAAGAATCCTAACCAAAGCAAGGTGTAAAGAAACACCATGGAATTCGACAACTTCGCTGATACAAAATTTTACAAATTGAAGAAGAGTTTTGCGACTTATAAATTAAAAAAGAACTTTTATTTCACTTACTAACGAAAGTAGGTTCCCAAATAAAGATGCTCCAGACGTTCAATATTTCCTCTTTTTTCTTCGTCGTGCACAACACGTGCGTTTTGATGATTGTGTATATTTCATACCTCCTTGATGGTATACAGCCCACGTACTTCTCCCAAAACATTTTCGAGCAGAAATATATCGGCCAAAACATCATTCGACAGAACTCGTAAAGTTCCCGATATTTAATATATTTCGAAGTTCTTTATTTCAAAAGGGCGTTTCAAGAAACTCGTTTAATTTTTTTTTGTCAAAATCGTGTTTTATTGCCAGTACTGAAATGTTGTAAGGAAAGTGAAGTTTTCGTTTTAACTTGCCGTCGTTGAAATACCCCATACGGAATGTATATCTTTTATCGATTTTCAAGAAACATTCAAAACCATTTGCACTACGAGATCATTTTCTTCATGTTAAATAAGCCGTGATACACTTTCATCTTCCACACTGGAATTTTAATGTGTAAAGTTTACCTTAGAATCAGATTCCAGTTACACGTTACATGCGAAAAGTAAATTCTGCATCTCGTAGAAACGACAGATTATTAAATGTTCATATTTTTTTGTTGTTTTCTCTAAAGTAAAAACACAGTGTGGGGACATTGTTTTCGTTTTGTTTCTAAAAGAAAGAGAGAACTTAAAAGCTGGACGAAACTACGAAAAGTCTATTTAAAAGTTTCTCAAACTGCACTTCACTGTTGGTGAGACGTTGATCCTTGAGTAGTTTCCTTTTGAGCCAGAATGCTCAAAGAATTGTATTTGATATATAGTATAGCATGAGGTGAGATTCAAATCCTAGGAGCCAGTTGTTTTAGTTCAAAGAATTTACGAAATTTCTTTAATAGCGGTTCTGATATTGTGTTTTTGTTCTGTAGGACGTTAAAGACGAACGTTTAAAGGATAAATGAACATTGTAAATTTCTTTCAGACAATTTTTGGAACAAAAGCCGAGATAGCTCAGTTGGGAGAGCGTTAGACTGAAGATCTAAAGGTCCCTGGTTCGATCCCGGTCTCGGCGATGTATGTAGATTCTTTTAGGTTGATTGAGTCGTCCTGACCTGTTCTTTGAATGAGCTCGGAAAAGACAACTTTTCAAAATTAATCACTAAATCTACTGGTTTACAGATCGATATTTTAAATTATTCACTTTTGCGTTTCGCGAACACAGTTAAAAGAATGGCAGAGTGACGCTGACTAGTAGCGAAATCATACGTACATCGCTATCAAATCCTTTCTTCGGTATAACACAAAAAACAAAGATACGAACTACGCATCGCATTTTCTCTATCAGAAGGGGTTTCCACGTTCTATGTACAGGGAAAATAGTGAACGCCAAGTGTACAATTGTAATTTTACCGTCGATTTATAAAATCCGTGTGAAAATGTATCAGACGATTTCACAATTTTTATTCGCTATTTTGTAAGGAAGTATAAGAAATATGGAAAATCCAATATTACGTGCCTCAATGTAAACGTGTTAAAATTTCGTGTTCTTTCAGAACTGTTAAAGAGTATTCACATACACGTGAATATCTGACAAAGGCATAAGATATATATTTCATAAAATTATACCGAATTCTAACACAAATACTTCCCCACCCACTACTCAGTAGTATTAATATTTAAAACTTTAATACCTCCATGTGATCCTCCTGTGTTTACATATACTACCAGTCGAGTGAACACGGAATCTTGAGGAAGATACAAGGTCTATCCCGTATAAAACTAGGGTTATCATGTGACGGAGTGTTCTCGATTTATTTATCATTTAAAAGAAGCCTAAACGGGAAATATAAAAGATATTTTCTTTCAAAATAAGTACCCTAAACGTGATCAACTTGAAGAGAAATAACTAAAGACATAACGTTATCTTTCTTGAAAATTTTGCTTAATATATGGTAAATAAATATTAAGAAGTATGTAATTTTTCTGACTAGTGAACGTTATTCAACGAAGGTTAAAGATTAGTTACCCTACCATACTATTACTCTATATTCTAACAATAATGAGATCAATTTGGTCTGTAGAATTTAATGTTATAGGAACGTGCTTAGAGGAGTGTCAATAATATCACGTTTCCCAATAAATACGCTTTGTATCCATAGTTAGGTGCATTCTCAAGAAACGTATATAGCTTGGAATAGCGTACAGATTCCGTCGCTCGACCAGCTTACGAAGTGGCGTGGTTTCGGAAAAACCGCAACGACAATCCTCGCCTTTGAACTTTTAACCATTACAGTTTTACAATCAAAGAGTGGGCTGTTGGTGTTGTTGAGTAGCTACCCACCCTCTTGCCTATCACTGCTAAGATGATACACGGGGTACAGTCGATAACCATATTGTAGCGGTGTGCGAAAAGAATCCTAACCAAAGCAAGGTGTAAAGAAACACCATGGAATTCGACAACTTCGCTGATACAAAATTTTACAAATTGGAAGAAGAGTTTTTGCGACTTATAAATTAAAAAAAGAACTTTTATTTCACTTACTAACGAAAGTAGGTTCCCCAAATAAAGATGCTCCAGACGTTCAATATTTCCTCTTTTTTCTTCGTCGTGCACAACACGTGCGTTTTGATGATTGTGTATATTTCATACCTCCTTGATGGTATACAGCCCACGTACTTCTCCCAAAACATTTTCGAGCAGAAATATATCGGCCAAAACATCATTCGACAGAACTCGTAAAGTTCCCGATATTTAATATATTTCGAAGTTCTTTTATATTAAAAAGGCGTTTCAAGAAACTCGTTTAATTTTTTTTGTCAAAATCGTGTTTTATTGCCAGTACTGAAATGTTGTAAGGAAAGTGAAGTTTTCGTTTTAACTTGCCGTCGTTGAAATACCCCATACGGAATGTATATCTTTTATCGATTTTCAAGAAACATTCAAAACCATTTGCACTACGAGATCATTTTCTTCATGTTAAATAAGCCGTGATACACTTTCTTCTTCCACACTGGAATTTCTAATGTGTAAAGTTTACCTTTGAATCAGATTCCAGTTACACGTTACATGCGAAAAGTAAATTCTGCATCTCGTAGAAACGACAGATTATTAAATGTTCATATTTTTTGTTGTTTTCTCTAAAGTAAAACACAGTGTGGGGACATTGTTTTTCGTTTTGTTTCTAAAAGAAAGAGAGAACTTAAAAGCTGGACGAAACTACGAAAAGTCTATTTAAAAGTTTCTCAAACTGCACTTCACTGTTGGTGAGACGTTGATCCTTGAGTAGTTTCCTTTTGAGCCAGAATGCTCAAAGAATTGTATTTGATATATAGTATAGCATGAGGTGAGATTCAAATCCTCGGAGCCAGTTGTTTTAGTTCAAAGAATTTACGAAATTTCTTTAATAGCGGTTCTGATATTGTGTTTTTTGTTCTGTAGGACGTTAAAGACGAACGTTTAAAGGATAAATGAACATTGTAAATTTCTTTCAGACAATTTTTTGGAACACAAGCCGAGATAGCTCAGTTGGGAGAGCGTTAGACTGAAGATCTAAAGGTCCCTGGTTCGATCCCGGGTCTCGGCGATGTATGTAGATTCTTTTAGGTTGATTGAGTCGTCCTGACCTGTTCTTTGAATGAGCTCGGAAAAGACAACTTTTCAAAATTAATCACTAAATCTACTGGTTTACAGATCGATATTTTAATTTATTCACTTTTGCGTTTCGCGAACACAGTTAAAAGAATGGCAGAGTGACGCTGACTAGTAGCGAAATCATACGTACATCGCTATCAAATCCTTTCTTCGGTATAACACAAAAAACAAAGATACGAACTACGCATCGCATTTTCTCTATCAGAAGGGGTTTCCACGTTCTATGTACAGGGGAAAATAGTGAACGCCAAGTGTACAATTGTAATTTTACCGTCGATTTATAAAATCCGTGTGAAAATGTATCAGACGATTTCACAATTTTTATTCGCTATTTTGTTAGGAAGTATAAGAAATACGGAAAATCCAATATTACGTGCCTCAATGTAAACGTGTTAAAAATTTCGTGTTCTTTCAGAACTGTTAAAGAGTATTCACATACACGTGAATATCTGACAAAGGCATAAGATATATATTTCATAAAATTATACCGAATTCTAACACAAATACTTCCCCACCCACTACTCAGTAGTATTAATATTTAAAACTTTTAATACCTCCATGTGATCCTCCTGTGTTTACATATACTACCAGTCGAGTGAACACGGAATCTTGAGGAAGATACAAGGTCTATCCCGTATAAAACTAGGGTTATCATGTGACGGAATGTTTTAGATTTATTTATCATTTAAAAGAAGCCTAAACGGGAAATATAAAAGATATTTTCTTTCAAAATAAGTACCCTAAACGTGATCAACTTGAAGAGAAATAACTAAAGACATAACGTTATCTTTCTTGAAAATTTTGCTTAATATATGGTAAATAAATATTAAGAAGTGTGTAATTTTTCTGACTAGTGAACGTTATTCAACGAAGGTTAAAGATTAGTTACCCTACCATACTATTACTCTATATTCTAACAATAATGAGATCAATTTGGTCTGTAGAATTTAATGTTATAGGAACGTGCTTAGAGGAGTGTCAATAATATCACGTTTCCCAATAAATACGCTTTGTATCCATAGTTAGGTGCATTCTCAAGAAACGTAAATAGCTTGGAATAGCGTACAGATTCCGTCGCTCGACCAGCTTACGAAGTGGCGTGGTTTCGGAAAACCGCAACGACAATCCTCGCCTTTTGAACTTTTAACCATTACAGTTTTACAATCAAAGAGTGGGCTGTTGGTGTTGTTGAGTAGCTACCCACCCTCTTGCCTATCACTGCTAAGATGATACACGGGTACAGTCGATAACCATATTGTAGCGGTGTGCGAAAAGAATCCTAACCAAAGCAAGGTGTAAAGAAACACCATGGAATTCGACAACTTCGCTGATACAAAATTTTACAAATTGGAAGAAGAGTTTTGCGACTTATAAATTAAAAAAGAACTTTTATTTCACTTACTAACGAAAGTAGGTTCCCCAAATAAAGATGCTCCAGACGTTCAATATTTCCTCTTTTTCTTCGTCGTGCACAACAGGTGCGTTTTGATGATTGTGTATATTTCATACCTCCTTGATGGTATACAGCCCAAGTACTTCTCCCAAAACATTTTCGAGCAGAAATATATCGGCCAAAACATCATTCGACAGAACTCGTAAAGTTCCCGATATTTAATATATTTCGAAGTTCTTTATTTCAAAAGGGCGTTTCAAGAAACTCGTTTAATTTTTTTTGTCAAAATCGTGTTTTATTGCCAGTACTGAAATGTTGTAAGGAAAGTGAAGTTTTCGTTTTAACTTGCCGTCGTTGAAATACCCCATACGGAATGTATATCTTTATCGATTTTCAAGAAACATTCAAAACCATTTGCACTACGAGATCATTTTCTTCATGTTAAATAAGCCGTGATACACTTTCTTCTTCCACACTGGAATTTCTAATGTGTAAAAGTTTACCTTTGAATCAGATTCCAGTTACACGTTACATGCGAAAAGTAAATTCTGCATCTCGTAGAAACGACAGATTATTAAATGTTCATATTTTTGTTGTTTTTCTCTAAAGTAAAACACAGTGTGGGGACATTGTTTTTCGTTTTGTTTCTAAAAGAAAGAGAGAACTTAAAAGCTGGACGAAACTACGAAAAGTCTATTTAAAAGTTTCTCAAACTGCACTTCACTGTTGGTGAGACGTTGATCCTTGAGTAGTTTCCTTTTGAGCCAGAATGCTCAAAGAATTGTATTTGATATATAGTATAGCATGAGGTGAGATTCAAATCCTCGGAGCCAGTTGTTTTAGTTCAAAGAATTTACGAAATTTCTTTAATAGCGGTTCTGATATTGTGTTTTTGTTCTGTAGGACGTTAAAGACGAACGTTTAAAGGATAAATGAACATTGTAAATTTCTTTCAGACAATTTTCGGAACACAAGCCGAGATAGCTCAGTTGGGAGAGCGTTAGACTGAAGATCTAAAGGTCCCTGGTTCGATCCCGGGTCTCGGCGATGTATGTAGATTCTTTTAGGTTGATTGAGTCGTCCTGACCTGTTCTTTGAATGAGCTCGGAAAAGACAACTTTTCAAAATTAATCACTAAATCTACTGGTTTACAGATCGATATTTTAATTTATTCACTTTTGCGTTTCGCGAACACAGTTAAAAGAATGGCAGAGTGACGCTGACTAGTAGCGAAATCATACGTACATCGCTATCAAATCCTTTCTTCGGTATAACACAAAAAACAAAGATACGAACTACGCATCGCATTTTCTCTATCAGAAGGGGTTTCCACGTTCTATGTACAGGGGAAAATAGTGAACGCCAAGTGTACAATTGTAATTTTACCGTCGATTTATAAAATCCGTGTGAAAATGTATCAGACGATTTCACAATTTTTATTCGCTATTTTGTTAGGAAGTATAAGAAATATGGAAAATCCAATATTACGTGCCTCAATGTAAACGTGTTAAAAATTTTGTGTTCTTTCAGAACCGTTAAAGAGTATTCACATACACGTGAATATCTGACAAAGGCATAAGATATATATTTCATAAAATTATACCGAATTCTAACACAAATACTTCCCCACCCACTACTCAGTAGTATTAATATTTAAAACTTTTAATACCTCCATGTGATCCTCCTGTGTTTACATATACTACCAGTCGAGTGAACACGGAATCTTGAGGAAGATACAAGGTCTATCCCGTATAAAACTAGGGTTATCATGTGACGGAGAGTTCTCGATTTATTTATCATTTAAAAGAAGCCTAAACGGGAAATATAAAAGATATTTTCTTTCAAAATAAGTACCCTAAACGTGATCAACTTGAAGAGAAATAACTAAAGACATAACGTTATCTTTCTTGAAAATTTTTGCTTAATATATGGTAAATAAATATTAAGAAGTGTGTAATTTTTCTGACTAGTGAACGTTATTCAACGAAGGTTAAAGATTAGTTACCCTACCATACTATTACTCTATATTCTAACAATAATGAGATCAATTTGGTCTGTAGAATTTAATGTTATAGGAACGTGCTTAGAGGAGTGTCAATAATATCACGTTTCCCAATAAATACGCTTTGTATCCATAGTTAGGTGCATTCTCAAGAAACGTTAATAGCTTGGAATAGCGTACAGATTCCGTCGCTCGACCAGCTTACGAAGTGGCGTGGTTTCGGAAAAACCGCAACGACAATCCTCGCCTTTGAACTTTTAACCATTACAGTTTTACAATCAAAGAGTGGGCTGTTGGTGTTGTTGAGTAGCTACCCACCCTCTTGCCTATCACTGCTAAGATGATACACGGGTACAGTCGATAACCATATTGTAGCGGTGTGCGAAAAGAATCCTAACCAAAGCAAGGTGTAAAGAAACACCATGGAATTCGACAACTTCGCTGATACAAAATTTTACAAATTGGAAGAAGAGTTTTGCGACTTATAAATTAAAAAAGAACTTTTATTTCACTTACTAACGAAAGTAGGTTCCCAAATAAAGATGCTCCAGACGTTCAATATTTCCTCTTTTTCTTCGTCGTGCACAACAGGTGCGTTTTGATGATTGTGTATATTTCATACCTCCTTGATGGTATACAGCCCAAGTACTTCTCCCAAAACATTTTCGAGCAGAAATATATCGGCCAAAACATCATTCGACAGAACTCGTAAAGTTCCTGATATTTAATATATTTCGAAGTTCTTTATTTCAAAAGGGCGTTTCAAGAAACTCGTTTAATTTTTTTTGTCAAAATCGTGTTTTATTGCCAGTACTGAAATGTTGTAAGGAAAGTGAAGTTTTCGTTTTAACTTGCCGTCGTTGAAATACCCCATACGGAATGTATATCTTTATCGATTTTCAAGAAACATTCAAAACCATTTGCACTACGAGATCATTTTCTTCATGTTAAATAAGCCGTGATACACTTTCTTCTTCCACACTGGAATTTCTAATGTGTAAAAGTTTACCTTTGAATCAGATTCCAGTTACACGTTACATGCGAAAAGTAAATTCTGCATCTCGTAGAAACGACAGATTATTAAATGTTCATATTTTTGTTGTTTTTCTCTAAAGTAAAAAACACAGTGTGGGGACATTGTTTTTCGTTTTGTTTCTAAAAGAAAGAGAGAACTTAAAAGCTGGACGAAACTACGAAAAGTCTATTTAAAAGTTTCTCAAACTGCACTTCACTGTTGGTGAGACGTTGATCCTTGAGTAGTTTCCTTTGAGCCAGAATGCTCAAAGAATTGTATTTGATATATAGTATAGCATGAGGTGAGATTCAAATCCTCGGAGCCAGTTGTTTTAGTTCAAAGAATTTACGAAATTTCTTTAATAGCGGTTCTGATATTGTGTTTTGTTCTGTAGGACGTTAAAGACGAACGTTTAAAGGATAAATGAACATTGTAAATTTCTTTCAGACAATTTTGGAACACAAGCCGAGATAGCTCAGTTGGGAGAGCGTTAGACTGAAGATCTAAAGGTCCCTGGTTCGATCCCGGGTCTCGGCGATGTATGTAGATTCTTTTAGGTTGATTGAGTCGTCCTGACCTGTTCTTTGAATGAGCTCGGAAAAGACAACTTTTCAAAATTAATCACTAAATCTACTGGTTTACAGATCGATATTTTAATTTATTCACTTTTGCGTTTCGCGAACACAGTTAAAAGAATGGCAGAGTGACGCTGACTAGTAGCGAAATCATACGTACATCGCTATCAAATCCTTTCTTCGGTATAACACAAAAAACAAAGATACGAACTACGCATCGCATTTTCTCTATCAGAAGGGGTTTCCACGTTCTATGTACAGGGGAAAATAGTGAACGCCAAGTGTACAATTGTAATTTTACCGTCGATTTATAAAATCCGTGTGAAAATGTATCAGACGATTTCACAATTTTTATTCGCTATTTTGTTAGGAAGTATAAGAAATATGGAAAATCCAATATTACGTGCCTCAATGTAAACGTGTTAAAAATTTCGTGTTCTTTCAGAACCGTTAAAGAGTATTCACATACACGTGAATATCTGACAAAGGCATAAGATATATATTTCATAAAATTATACCGAATTCTAACACAAATACTTCCCCACCCACTACTCAGTAGTATTAATATTTAAAACTTTTAATACCTCCATGTGATCCTCCTGTGTTTACATATACTACCAGTCGAGTGAACACGGAATCTTGAGGAAGATACAAGGTCTATCCCGTATAAAACTAGGGTTATCATGTGACGGAGAGTTCTCGATTTATTTATCATTTAAAAGAAGCCTAAACGGGAAATATAAAAGATATTTTCTTTCAAAATAAGTACCCTAAACGTGATCAACTTGAAGAGAAATAACTAAAGACATAACGTTATCTTTCTTGAAAATTTTTTGCTTAATATATGGTAAATAAATATTAAGAAGTGTGTAATTTTTCTGACTAGTGAACGTTATTCAACGAAGGTTAAAGATTAGTTACCCTACCATACTATTACTCTATATTCTAACAATAATGAGATCAATTTGGTCTGTAGAATTTAATGTTATAGGAACGTGCTTAGAGGAGTGTCAATAATATCACGTTTCCCAATAAATACGCTTTGTATCCATAGTTAGGTGCATTCTCAAGAAACGTTAATAGCTTGAATAGCGTACAGATTCCGTCGCTCGACCAGCTTACGAAGTGGCGTGGTTTCGGAAAACCGCAACGACAATCCTCGCCTTTGAACTTTTAACCATTACAGTTTTACAATCAAAGAGTGGGCTGTTGGTGTTGTTGAGTAGCTACCCACCCTCTTGCCTATCACTGCTAAGATGATACACGGGGTACAGTCGATAACCATATTGTAGCGGTGTGCGAAAAGAATCCTAACCAAAGCAAGGTGTAAAGAAACACCATGGAATTCGACAACTTCGCTGATACAAAATTTTACAAATTGGAAGAAGAGTTTTGCGACTTATAAATTAAAAAAAGAACTTTATTTCACTTACTAACGAAAGTAGGTTCCCAAATAAAGATGCTCCAGACGTTCAATATTTCCTCTTTTTTCTTCGTCGTGCACAACAGGTGCGTTTTGATGATTGTGTATATTTCATACCTCCTTGATGGTATACAGCCCAAGTACTTCTCCCAAAACATTTTCGAGCAGAAATATATCGGCCAAAACATCATTCGACAGAACTCGTAAAGTTCCTGATATTTAATATATTTCGAAGTTCTTTTATTTCAAAAGGGCGTTTCAAGAAACTCGTTTAATTTTTTTTTGTCAAAATCGTGTTTTATTGCCAGTACTGAAATGTTGTAAGGAAAGTGAAGTTTTCGTTTTAACTTGCCGTCGTTGAAATACCCCATACGGAATGTATATCTTTTATCGATTTTCAAGAAACATTCAAAACCATTTGCACTACGAGATCATTTTCTTCATGTTAAATAAGCCGTGATACACTTTCTTCTTCCACACTGGAATTTCTAATGTGTAAAAGTTTACCTTTGAATCAGATTCCAGTTACACGTTACATGCGAAAAGTAAATTCTGCATCTCGTAGAAACGACAGATTATTAAATGTTCATATTTTTTGTTGTTTTCTCTAAAGTAAAAAACACAGTGTGGGGACATTGTTTTCGTTTTGTTTCTAAAGAAAGAGAGAACTTAAAAGCTGGACGAAACTACGAAAAGTCTATTTAAAAGTTTCTCAAACTGCACTTCACTGTTGGTGAGACGTTGATCCTTGAGTAGTTTCCTTTTGAGCCAGAATGCTCAAAGAATTGTATTTGATATATAGTATAGCATGAGGTGAGATTCAAATCCTCGGAGCCAGTTGTTTTAGTTCAAAGAATTTACGAAATTTCTTTAATAGCGGTTCTGATATTGTGTTTTTGTTCTGTAGGACGTTAAAGACGAACGTTTAAAGGATAAATGAACATTGTAAATTTCTTTCAGACAATTTTTGGAACACAAGCCGAGATAGCTCAGTTGGGAGAGCGTTAGACTGAAGATCTAAAGGTCCCTGGTTCGATCCCGGTCTCGGCGATGTATGTAGATTCTTTTAGGTTGATTGAGTCGTCCTGACCTGTTCTTTGAATGAGCTCGGAAAGACAACTTTTCAAAATTAATCACTAAATCTACTGGTTTACAGATCGATATTTTAATTTATTCACTTTTGCGTTTCGCGAACACAGTTAAAAGAATGGCAGAGTGACGCTGACTAGTAGCGAAATCATACGTACATCGCTATCAAATCCTTTCTTCGGTATAACACAAAAAACAAAGAAACGAACTACGCATCGCATTTTCTCTATCAGAAGGGGTTTCCACGTTCTATGTACAGGGAAAATAGTGAGCGCCAAGTGTACAATTGTAATTTTACCGTCGATTTATAAAATCCGTGTGAAAATGTATCAGACGATTTCACAATTTTTTATTCGCTATTTTGTTAGGAAGTATAACAAATATGGAAAATCCAATATTACGTGCCTCAATGTAAACGTGTTAAAATTTCGTGTTCTTTCAGAACTGTTAAAGAGTATTCACATACACGTGAATATCTGACAAAGGCATAAGATATATATTTCATAAAATTATACCGAATTCTAACACAAATACTTCCCCACCCACTACTCAGTAGTATTAATATTTAAAACTTTTAATACCTCCATGTGATCCTCCTGTGTTTACATATACTACCAGTCGAGTGAACACGGAATCTTGAGGAAGATACAAGGTCTATCCCGTATAAAACTAGGGTTATCATGTGACGGAGAGTTCTCGATTTATTTATCATTTAAAAGAAGCCTAAACGGGAAATATAAAAGATATTTTCTTTCAAAATAAGTACCCTAAACGTGATCAACTTGAAGAGAAATAACTAAAGACATAACGTTATCTTTCTTGAAAATTTTTGCTTAATATATGGTAAATAAATATTAAGAAGTGTGTAATTTTTCTGACTAGTGAACGTTATTCAACGAAGGTTAAAGATTAGTTACCCTACCATACTATTACTCTATATTCTAACAATAATGAGATCAATTTGGTCTGTAGAATTTAATGTTATAGGAACGTGCTTAGAGGAGTGTCAATAATATCACGTTTCCCAATAAATACGCTTTGTATCCATAGTTAGGTGCATTCTCAAGAAACGTTAATAGCTTGGAATAGCGTACAGATTCCGTCGCTCGACCAGCTTACGAAGTGGCGTGGTTTCGGAAAAACCGCAACGACAATCCTCGCCTTTTGAACTTTTTAACCATTACAGTTTTACAATCAAAGAGTGGGCTGTTGGTGTTGTTGAGTAGCTACCCACCCTCTTGCCTATCACTGCTAAGATGATACACGGGTACAGTCGATAACCATATTGTAGCGGTGTGCGAAAAGAATCCTAACCAAAGCAAGGTGTAAAGAAACACCATGGAATTCGACAACTTCGCTGATACAAAATTTTACAAATTGGAAGAAGAGTTTTGCGACTTATAAATTAAAAAAGAACTTTTATTTCACTTACTAACGAAAGTAGGTTCCCCAAATAAAGATGCTCCAGACGTTCAATATTTCCTCTTTTTCTTCGTCGTGCACAACAGGTGCGTTTTGATGATTGTGTATATTTCATACCTCCTTGATGGTATACAGCCCAAGTACTTCTCCCAAAACATTTTCGAGCAGAAATATATCGGCCAAAACATCATTCGACAGAACTCGTAAAGTTCCCGATATTTAATATATTTCGAAGTTCTTTTATTTCAAAGGGCGTTTCAAGAAACTCGTTTAATTTTTTTTGTCAAAATCGTGTTTTATTGCCAGTACTGAAATGTTGTAAGGAAAGTGAAGTTTTCGTTTTAACTTGCCGTCGTTGAAATACCCCATACGGAATGTATATCTTTTATCGATTTTCAAGAAACATTCAAAACCATTTGCACTACGAGATCATTTTCTTCATGTTAAATAAGCCGTGATACACTTTCTTCTTCCACACTGGAATTTCTAATGTGTAAAAGTTTACCTTTGAATCAGATTCCAGTTACACGTTACATGCGAAAAGTAAATTCTGCATCTCGTAGAAACGACAGATTATTAAATGTTCATATTTTTGTTGTTTTCTCTAAAGTAAAACACAGTGTGGGGGACATTGTTTTTCGTTTTGTTTCTAAAAGAAAGAGAGAACTTAAAAGCTGGACGAAACTACGAAAAGTCTATTTAAAAGTTTCTCAAACTGCACTTCACTGTTGGTGAGACGTTGATCCTTGAGTAGTTTCCTTTTGAGCCAGAATGCTCAAAGAATTGTATTTGATATATAGTATAGCATGAGGTGAGATTCAAATCCTCGGAGCCAGTTGTTTTAGTTCAAAGAATTTACGAAATTTCTTTAATAGCGGTTCTGATATTGTGTTTTTTGTTCTGTAGGACGTTAAAGACGAACGTTTAAAGGATAAATGAACATTGTAAATTTCTTTCAGACAATTTTTGGAACACAAGCCGAGATAGCTCAGTTGGGAGAGCGTTAGACTGAAGATCTAAAGGTCCCTGGTTCGATCCCGGTCTCGGCGATGTATGTAGATTCTTTTAGGTTGATTGAGTCGTCCTGACCTGTTCTTTGAATGAGCTCGGAAAGACAACTTTTCAAAATTAATCACTAAATCTACTGGTTTACAGATCGATATTTTAATTTATTCACTTTTGCGTTTCGCGAACACAGTTAAAAGCATGGCAGAGTGACGCTGACTAGTAGTGAAATCATACGTACATCGCTATCAAATCCTTTCTTCGGTATAACACAAAAAAAAAGATACGAACTACGCATCGCATTTTCTCTATCAGAAGGGGTTTCCACGTTCTATGTACAGGGAAAATAGTGAACGCCAAGTGTACAATTGTAATTTTACCGTCGATTTATAAAATCCGTGTGAAAATGTATCAGACGATTTCACAATTTTATTCGCTATTTTGTTAGGAAGTATAAGAAATATGGAAAATCCAATATCACGTGCCTCAATGTAAACGTGTTAAAAATTTCGTGTTCTTTCAGAACCGTTAAAGAGTATTCACATACACGTGAATATCTGACAAAGGCATAAGATATATATTTCATAAAATTATACCGAATTCTAACACAAATACTTCCCCACCCACTACTCAGTAGTATTAATATTTAAAACTTTTAATACCTCCATGTGATCCTCCTGTGTTTACATATACTACCAGTCGAGTGAACACGGAATCTTGAGGAAGATACAAGGTCTATCCCGTATAAAACTAGGGTTATCATGTGACGGAGAGTTCTCGATTTATTTATCATTTAAAAGAAGCCTAAACGGGAAATATAAAAGATATTTTCTTTCAAAATAAGTACCCTAAACGTGATCAACTTGAAGAGAAATAACTAAAGACATAACGTTATTCTTTCTTGAAAATTTTGCTTAATATATGGTAAATAAATATTAAGAAGTGTAATTTTTTCTGACTAGTGAACGTTATTCAACGAAGGTTAAAGATTAGTTACCCTACCATACTATTACTCTATATTCTAACAATAATGAGATCAATT
>NC_134835.1:52939957-52940225 GCF_004210375.1 Tachypleus tridentatus | reverse complement strand
GGGCCTAGCATGGCCTAGCGCGTTAAGGCGTGCGCTTCGTAATCTGAGGGTCGCGGGTTCGCGCCAAACATGCTCGCCCTCCCAGCCGTGGGGGCGTTATAATGTGACGGTCAATCCCACTTTTCGTTGGTGAAAGAGTAGCCCGAGAGTTGGCGGTGGGTGGTGATGACTAGCTGCCTTCCCTCTAGTCTTACACTGCTAAATTAGGGACGGCTAGCACAGATAGTCCTCGAGTAGCTTTGTGCGAAATTCCAAAGAAAAAAAAAAG
>NC_134835.1:52939734-52939832 GCF_004210375.1 Tachypleus tridentatus | reverse complement strand
GGATGGTGAACCTGACGATGACCGAAGAAGGTCGAAACGTTGTTCGCTCTTCTATGTAAAAGTGTTTTCTCAGCCCAAACGAGCCGTTTTTGCATATA